>NC_051065.1:46024746-46044741 GCF_004664715.2 Peromyscus leucopus | reverse complement strand
TTTTGAGAATCCTGCTGTTTAGATCTGTACCCCATTTTTAATTGGATTATTTGTTTCCTTGAGATCAGGTTTATTGAGTTATTACATATTTGGATATATCAGATGTGTAGCTGGGAAAATATTTTCCCACTCTGTAGGCTGCTGCTTTGTGTGAATGATGGTGTCACTAAGTTACTGCTGGTCAGAGACTTTTATTGCAGCCATAATAGGAAACCAGAAGAAAGACAAAATAGAGCCCTGTATTCCCTAAGAAGAAACTTTGGTGGTGGCCTTGAACATTGTGAGAAACCAGAAAATGTTAAATCAGAAAGAATGCAATGAGCAAGAGCTCTCTATAAGCAGACAGACTTCATGGAAGGCCATGACTGGGGGATACTTTCAGGAAGTGCATTGAAGTAGGCATGGGTATTTGTTGGTGATGGAGAGATGGAAAGATATAAAAGGTCAAATAGGATAGGCTCTTCCTCATCTGAGACCACCCAGTAGGAAAAGAGTGGAGCCTAGTGGGCATGCAAATAGCAAAGCAATTCTGACCATAACCAGTTCTGTATTACCTTCCAGGTGTGGGAAGGCATTCATGAACAACCTTCTCTGAAACTTTGCTTTCTAGCTGTGGCACTGGAATACCACTACAGAAGGGAACCTTAAGTAAATGTGAACATGTCTAAGGGAATTCTCAAGACAGTACATGCACATTAGTATTATTGTGTGAGATAAACAAGAGGCAGATTGTTCAGAGATGTGAGTGGTTTAGATCCAGAACCTCTCATTTCTTCCATAGAAACAGAAGTGGGAATTGGGGGCATCCAGTGAGACATTATCAAATAGGACACCCACTCTCATGATGGAATAGAACTGCATTGGTGTGAACATTTTTAGGTAGAGAGCCAGCTCTGTTGGTGCAACCTACAGTCCAAGCATTAAGCAACCTGAAGCAAGAAAATGACAAGTTCAAGGCCTGCCAGGATTACAGAGCAAGACTTTACATCAAAGTTCCCAAAATGAATATAGGGAGGGGACTCAGAACCCAAGCTGGTTTAATCATTGCTAAGATTTACACTGGGAACAAAGAGTTTCTGCCATAGTTAAAGAAATCAGTAGTCTTGTCTACCTCACAACGTATGTATACTTTACAATTTCGAGTCCCCCTAATATACTAAGGAAGAAAAATCTTTACCTCCACTATATAGACATGACTTTTCTTGAAAAAAGTAAAATAAAATAAACTCGGTATTATGGCTCCACTGAAATTTATGTTGTGTTTCAGATGTAGCTGATGATTGTTTCTTGACCCACTTTGAGTCCAGAATGATTTTAGTGGAGAATGTCTGCCTGATCCCAAAGCCCTCAGATAAGAGCTTGCCTCAAGAGCTAAGGGACTAGAGAGGTCAGACAGAGGAACAAGTAGTGATGAAAAATGCACTTTATTGACACAGGGACTGAGGAGGGATTGGGGATCTCTAGTTGGCAGCAATTGTGTCCTGAATCCAGTCCCACATAGTTGCAGACCTTGGTGTACACACCAGGGAGGTTCTTCTGGGCACAGCCATAGCCCCAGGAGACAATGCCCTGAAGTTGTCCATTGCAGACCACAGGGCCACCAGAGTCACCCTGCAATGGAGAAATACAGTGTTTAAAGAAGCTGCATGAAGAATGATCACATCTGCTCTTACATTAAGACCCATTCCAGTCAGCTTCTGACTCCATATGTTTTTCATTGAAACACATCCTCTAATCTTACTAATGAGATGAAAGGACATCCAGGGTAGAGAGCACTTACCCTGATCCCACTGCATAATCTTTCTAGTCTCACAACTTTGAACATTCAAAATCTCTCTCCCAGGAGAAGAGGTGTTTCATATGGAAAGGGAGCCACTCACCTGGCAGGAATCCTTGCCTCCCTCAAGGAAGCCAGCACAGACCATGTTGCTGGTGATTTTCCCAGGGTAAGAGGCTTCACAGGCAGCCTGAGTCAGCAGTGGGGCATCCAGGCACTGGAGCAGGTCTGGGTTATTCACTTTGAGAAAAGGTAGTGATCAAAGGAGAAATATGTTATTAGAGCACTACCTGGGAACAATAATTTATCCCTTAACACCATGGCTAACTGCCAGAGAAATCATTAAGAGTGTAAATTCCAACAAAGAATAAAGCTTTCTCAAACTATAAAATGACATTGTTGATCATGTTTTCAGTATAATAACACAGTGTCTATTTGTTCTCTTTAGGTTACAGGAAGTGAACTTCTTGGTACTTTTTAGTCCTTTTTTTACTAATGATTTTTTTCTTATAGTTAGTATTCAAACATTTGGAAAGTAAAGCAAATAAGTTCAAATTCAGAGACATGTCTGGTTTTTGAAAACATGGGGAGGAAAAGAATGGAGTAGGTAAAATGTCATACTTACCACCTAAGCTAAGGGTGTTGCCCCAGCCAGAGATAAGGCACTGAGTGCCAGCAGGTGCACAGGAGGTGGGCAGAGCTACAGTGGCCACTCTGGCACTGAGGGTCACAGGGGAAGCTAGCTTGATGAGCATGATATCATTGTCCAGGGTCCTGGAATTGAAGTTGGGGTGCCTGATGCTTTTGGCAGCAGTGACAAACTGCTCATTGCCCTCAAGGACATTGATGTTGTGCTCTCCCAGTCTCACTTGGATGCGGCTGTTGGAAAAGAAAAGACATGGTTGAAAGTTTCAACACATTATCCAAAACAAAACACAGGTTCCAAAACTTCATGTTCAGGGTAGCTCAGAGGAGTCTGGTAGGCACCCTAGCCCTTTAATCTACAGATGTTGTTGGTATATAGGGACTAAAATAAAGGAGTGCATTGGGCTGGTTTTTAACCTCTAATACTACAGACTCTGATACACCCATGGATGTGGACCCAAGTTGACATTTGATGTACACTTCACCTCCCAAGTCTTTGTTTACTACAGTAGGAACTATGACAAACACTTCTTGCTTTGTTAAAAACCATTACTATGTAGAACCTAATCCCATGGAGACCTAAGAGTTTTGCCAGGACCGACACCAGTGTGACATAGGACCCTGAGAGAAGTTTACATTCTTGCTTCCAAATCCAGAAATACTGAGCCAGAATCTACCCCTGGGTTTTCTGTTTTAAGAAACCTTGTCATCTTTGTGATACATACTCAAGACTGAGAACACACAGTAGAGACTGCATTGATTTAATCAATATTTAACTTGATTTCTGAAAACTTAGAGGTTATTATACTTTTTAGCTAGTCGTCCTTATACAAAGTTCTTGATTGACTTTCTCACTGGGGACTATGATAGCAAGATCAATTTGTCAGGGTTTAATGGTCCATAATCCTTGCTATATTATGGGTTTGTTTGGGGAAGTGAGAGGATTTCTATTATGGATCAAATTTCACTCTTGCTCATGATGCTTAGCTGTTGCCAACACTTGTTTTCTTCAAGGCTTTCCCTAGTCACCTTACAACTTCACCACTTGCCCAATGCTATGATCTAATCATGTCCCAGGGCATGAGCTCTGTATCCACGGGCCCATTGCTTACCTTTTGTAGCAGTGAGCAGCAGACACCACCCATTGGTCATTGATGAGGGAACCTCCACAAAAGTGGTACCCAGAGTTCAGAGACACCTGATAGGGCACAGAATTCTCCTGGCAAGTGTATCCTCCAACGATCTTGTCATCATCATCAACAGGAAAAGCAACTTGAATGGAGATAGGAAATGAGAAAAAAACAATTTATCAGGGTGCTAGATAGTGAAGCCATTGGCTCTACAGCAGCTTAAACCCTTAGGATTTTTACTGAGCACAATGAGTGTAGGAAAACTCAGATCACTGTGTCTTATAGGTAACATAAATTTTAGCGCTTCCCACTACTGGCATCTGTAGGACAGGCAGAGAGTTCCCAAAAGCCTCAGATCTCCTCTGAGCATCAGGGCTGGACTAACAGGAACTACCTAAGAATACAAACAGTGGGATCCCATTACAAGTCAGTTTTGCCCACGGCCTGCTGTACTTTTCCATCTATTATTTGGTTGTGCCACCTGTGTGTTGGCTTTTAGAGTCTCAGAAGGGAAAGAAACTGGAGAGGAAACAAAAGAAGCCAATTCATCAGGCTGTTGGAGGGTGGATTGCTCAGCACCATATCACCTTCCTACTCATTTAGTATTACTATCTGAGCAGAATGACTAAGAGAAAGCAGGGAAATCACTGTCCCCAGTAGTCAGCACTCAGATTCAATATCTGCCAGGGGAAAGGACTGCAGGGCAAGAGAGTGGATCCTAGTGGGTTCAGAAATACTCAGAGTTCCAGGAAAAGCACAGAAGAAATGACCTGAGAACACACTCCAAAGGGTCATGTTTGTTGCCTTGCTTCCCTCTGAAATTCACCAAGAACTATGTTGTTGGATTCCCAGTGCAGTTGCTGCTAAGGAATGTGTCACCTGGTTCTATTTATGTACCCTCACTTTTGCCTCCCTTTCTGCCTCAGAAACCAAGGCCCTGAATTCAACAAAGGATGTTGAGGAGAGTGTATTGAGGGAGACAAGAGTAAACTGAAGCCTGGGAAATAACAAAAGTTGAAAATAAGATGCTGGAAAAGGTTCGACATGGCTTGAAACTCACCAGCAACTCCCACAAGGGCCAGGACCAGGAGTGCATTCATGGTGGCAGAAGGTAGTGAGGTCTGAATGGGAGCAGGCTTTTATAGGACTGAGAATGGAAAATACCATTGTGGAGTTGGGGTGTGATGTCATTAATTCTTACTGAGCAAACACACCAGTATTTTTCCCTTCTTGGATACTTATGTCAACTCTTTTTGGTTTCTTGGCAGTCATAGACCTTCAGGTGTCAAGAAAAATTTATTCTCAAGAAAAGGGGAGGGAAACAGCTGATTCTTGAAAGGATGCTAGAATGGGGGAAATAATAGTAGTTGTGACTTTGTCTACACATCTCTGCTTGACTCTATTAAATTCATGGGTGTTGAAGAAGAAAGACTCTATGGGATGCTTAGAAATCCATGACTAGAAATCACAAGAAAACCCACAGAATCAACTAACCTGGGCTCATAGGAGTTTATAGAAACTGAACAGAAAATCAGTGATCATGAATGAGGCTAACCTAAGCCTTCTACATATATGGTCTAGTTGTGTGGCTTTGTCTTCTTGTGGGCCTCCTTACAGTGGGAGCAGAAGTTGTCTCTAAATCTTGTTAATTTGTGGGACCCTTATCTTCACACTGGGCTACCTCATCCAGCATTCAACCTAATATACTATGTTTTATTGCTCCTCTGAATATAAACTGAGGAGAGTATGGAAGGTAGATAGAGGGGAAATGGAATGGGAGGACTGGGAAAAGAAGGAGGAGGAGAAACAGTAGCAGAGTGTTTAAATAAATAAATCAATAAATATCAAAAATAAAGAAATCCCTTGATGAATGTAAGGTTGTTTTTAGTAACTTTGAAGAAGGTCTGATTCTGGTAGATAATGGGACACTTTGAACAGCCCTAATCCCAAAATGTTATCAGTGCTTCCTAAATTCATTTGCTCTGGTATTGGTTAATCCCCTTAATACTAAGAAGAAATAATAGATCTCTGTGGACCAGCACAGGAATATCAATGATGTAAAGAAAGGAGATACAGAGTTACTAATAAGATGGGTTTTAGAGAATATTCTTTCAGACCAGTTTTATGGATTTTAGACTTGTTAGCTGAGAATGATGAGGGTTGGGTAAGAATTGGCTTACTTGGTAGGAGTAAAGAGAACTACGTGAATAGGATGGTCAAATTTTGAAACAATTTCAAGATATTTGCCTCTCATGCTCATGTCATATTAAGGGTACCCAGGAACCTTGAGAGTATACAAACAATACCATGGGTATATTCTCTGATCATTCCATGGATTATCAATGTTGCCCTGGATAATTATATTAAAAGAAAATACCCTGTTTTCTAGGCCAAATTGCCTGTGCTAGAAGTCTATACTGATTTTTGCAGAATAGAATGTCTTTGGGCAATGTTCAACATGATTTCTGAACAAGAATGATGTATAGGTAGAATGGGAGGATTATGGATATTTCTATTGCATATGTAACAAGAGTGTCATGCTGTGGTCAGTCAGTTCCTGTATTGAACCCAGCTTTTTTTTTTTTTTTTCAACTTAAATCATCTCTAAGACTCGGTTTCCATTTTACTACAGTATAAACCGACCATGGAAAGGGCAATACCTGATGATGTGTCAGCTTGTACCTATTTATAAGTAACAAATAAAGGATCCTTCCTATCTGATGTATTTCTCTTCACTGACCAAAGATATATAGGAAATACATGTTGGAGGTGAGATCGGATTTGAGTTCTCTGGAAACTAGTGATGGTTCTAGAGTTACACAGTAATGGAGGGGAAGTTTAGCTAACATAGTGGCAATTGGATTTGAGGGGTAGATAACTGTCACTGGAAGGTGGAGGAACTGGAAATGAGAAGAAAATGCAGGAAATGACAAATGAGCTTCATAGCATTGGCTGTGGTCCTGTTACTGACAGGGCTGGATGAGAATCACATCCCTGAACAGACACTCAGTGTTGTCATCTCTGTATCCTCTTTCTCATTTATTTCTCCTGGGTCATTCCTGAGTAGAAGGACTGTCATATTGCCACATCTGTTGGGTTTTTCAGACTATGCTCACTTTCACTTTTTACAAGCATGTTAGTTCTACTAGGAGGTGTTCAGAAAGAAATAATTTGGATAGACTCATTTTCGCCTGAGAAATTATCTAAAACTGACATGCTGTCTCAAGGCCATAGAAAGACAGGGAAATTGTTAGAGCACGTGAGACCGGCTGCAGGTGGCAGCTAAATAGTCTGCTGACAATCAAGGCAGAGGTCACAATGGGATGGGGTAAACTACAGCCTCATTTTCCTTCTGCCATTTGTCTTTCTGGAAAACATGAACACAGAATTTTCATTTTCCATATTAGTGCATGGTTTCTAGTGACACTGTGTAAAGGGGTGTTTCTGTATTTGGTGTGTGAAGTCCGGTTGGCTCCTGGCAAGTTACTATGCAGTGGATATTCTCTGTGCTTTCTGTAGGAGGAAAGGTGGAAATTTATATATTCTACATGGTTGCTTTCATGTTTAAACCAATCTCAAATTTTATCAGTCACGTCTTAGTCATACCTTCGTTCTTTCTTGTATCTTTTACTACTCTGTCCTCCCACTTTGTAATGTGAGAATCCATTCCTTTTTAATCTCAACTATTGTCTCCCATTGTTTTCCCATAGCCTACTGTTTCTTTCATGTCATGCTTTCACGATATCAATAATTTGTGCTGTTTGATTATGGCATCTAATACTGGTCTCTGTATAGTGAAGAAATCATTTTCTTTTCTTCTCAGAAGATGACATCTCAGTCAACTTCTCTGGTGTCAAGAATGGAAATAGGTAACCAGTTAATTTAGGTCGATCTTTTCCTATTCCTTTGGCTGCTACTTATTTTGAATGTGTGCATGACATGCAATATTCCTGCCCTAGGTAGTTCCATTTGGAGATTTTATTTATTCAGAGGTTTTATTCTAATCTGAAGGTAAATGAGCACTCTCTAGGTTTTGAAGTATAGGAACCATTTGGGTTCCTATGTCAGATGGAGAAATTTAAACTCTTCTATGGTTGGGTATGCCACTGATGATTTCTTGATTGGATACTTTAGAAAACCAAGAGCAGATCTGGGTCACATCTTGGAGTGGCATATGGTAGAAGCATATGGTAGAAGTAGGCTTTTGCGTTTTGTCTTCTTACCCTCTCACTCAATGGCATGTTTATATATCCTTAGCTATCCTGAGAAACTGGTTCACTGGTATTGAAACCTACTTCATGGAAATCCAACTGAGACTGAACATCATAAGCTGCCTCAGAATTCTCTAGGATCAACACCACATTTGGAATGTTGTGACAGCAAGCCTCATAAACTGAACAACTCAAGATTCTTGGCCTAACTTTCTTGAGACAACCATTGTTTAATTACCTGGGACACAGCCTTAAGCCACTCAAAATCCCCTTTTATTATGTCTTCTTTCATTCTATCAGTTCTGTCCCATTAGTGACCCAGACAAGTCCACTCCATGAGTTGGAACCCATACCTGGCATTACTAATTTTTCCATGAACTGGAGACTAGGTAGTTTATAGGCACAGAGGAGAACCTATTGTTATAATTCACTATAAGAACATAGCAATGAAATATCACTATAGCCATGGAGGTATACCTATAAATTTCATCAGAGAATCTTCTTCTTGCGTTAAACCGTAATGGGCACAGATACCAGCAACTGGACAATGTGCTGAATGTGAGAAACTTTTTGAGATCTCAGTTCTAAATGGGATATCTTCATCAAACCTTTCTTGAAGGCGCATGGATCTGTGTGTAAGTGGAGAAAAACAGATTTGAAGAACCAGAGGTAATGAATGATACAAAGGTAACAGTAAATTCTAGATGCAACAGGAGTAATGCACATAGGAACTCAGAGTGCCTATGACAGCATACCCAAGGACTGTACCAGTTCAAGATTGACAGAGTCCTCAGAATGAGATGAGGAATTGGACACAAGGTCCCAACACCATGGTTAGCCACCAGCACCCATCTGAACTTGGAGATCCAGCCTCTGAGGTTTAGCTTATTTCTTACTCAGAATGAGACAAGGGTCTGTTGCATGGAGTAGTGTTAGGCCTGTGGATTATTTTGTTTACTCTCTATTACCTGATTGTGTCATTGTGTTCTTTAGTAGTCCTGACACAATTTCCCTGTGCTCCTGCATTGCTGTTCTCTTTCAAGTGTAGCACGAATCTTAAAAGTTCTTATTAATAAAAACACACAGAACCAGGTATGGGGTGAATGCTGGAAGATCAGAGAAGCAGAAAAAGCCACAGTCACCTCACCTTGCCATTTCCTCAGCTGATCCTGTTTCCTCAGACTGGAAACATCTGAGTCCTCATCCAGAATGAATCTCAGCTGAACTGTTGCTCAAAAGTCTAAAAGCTTAACCAGTTCTAGTTCCTTGTCCACATGCCTTCAATACCTTTCTGCTTTCTGCCCTCACTTCCTGGGATTAAAAGCTCTTGTTACCACGCCTAGCTGTTTTCAGTGTGGCTTTGAAATCACAGAGATCCAGACCGATCTCTGCCTCTGGAATGCAAGGATTAAAGGTGTGTGTGCCACCATTTTCTGGCCTCTGTATCTAGTGACTCTTCTGTTTTCAGACCCCAGATAAGTTTATTTGGGTACACATTATTTTGGGGAACACAATATCACCACATTCAAACTTTGGAATACAGACAACCATTAGTTAACCAGGCTGATGATTTTATTTATGCTATAGAGTAATCCCCAGTTTCACCATCTGACCTAGGAATCCCAAACAAGTCTTGATTCTTTAAACCCTAGAGAGGTCTCATTTGGTTTTAGATGTTGAATAAAACATTAGAATAAATAAAATCCCCAAATGACCTGGGACATGAAAATTGCATATCATGCATAAATTCAAGGAGATGAGCCACAAATGAGATAGGAAGAATGTATCTAAAATTATGTGATTACCAATGTGCAGCCTCAGGATCAGAGATATTGACTACGACTGCAGTATTGGAAAGGAAGACACAAAGAATTTCTTCACTAACACAGTAGAGGAATATTGGGTGTCATATCCAGTAAGCAAATTTCTTTGGATAAAATGAAATTGTGACATGATAGGAATAGTAGGCTAGGGAGAAATAATGGAGGAAATAGTTGAGATTAAAGGGGAACATATCCTCACATTACAAAGTATGAGTGTGGAGAAGTGAAACATACAAGAAATAAGGAAGGGTGACCAAGGTGATCTGATAAAATTGGAGAATCGTTTTTAAATATGGAAACAACCAGGTGGGACCAAGAAAACTTCCAACTTTCCTCTTACAGGACATCCAAAGGAGCTCCACTCCATAGAAACATGCCAGGGGTAAACTGGACTTCCCACTCCCAGTAGAAAAACACCCTGTCCATGAATGGTCCCCTTTACACAGTGTGGCAAAAAAACAGTGTACTAAAAGGGAAACTGAAAATTCTGTGTTTCATGTTCTTCCAGGAAGAGAAATGCAACATAGAATGAGTGTGCAATTTATTCCACTGGGACTCTGATTTCATTGTCAGCAGACTATTTAGCTGCCACTGCAGCCGGTCTCACATGCTCCAACCAATTCCCATATCTTCCTGTGGCCTGAGACAGGCATGTCAGTTTTAGATACTTTCTCAGGTGAAAAAGAAATCCATCCACCCAAATCAATCCTTTGTGAAAGACCTTCACCCACATATATGACTGCAAAAAATGAATGTATGTGAATAATCTGAAAAATTTGACAAACGTGGCAATAAGACAGACCTTCCACTTGGAAAGGACCTAGGGGGGAATAAATGATAAACAGGATGCAGGGATGACAACTCTGAGTGGCTGTTTGGAAGTGTGAAGCTCAACCCAGCCATGTCAGGAACAGGACCACAATACATGCTATGGAGCCCATGTTGGAATTCCCTGCAGTTTTCTTCTCATTTCCAATTCCTCCACCTCCAGTCACTTCGGTTCCTCCAACCCAATTGGTCACAATTGTTGCTAAGTTCTCCTCCCTACTGTGTAACTCCAGAACCATCACTAGTTTTCTGAGACTCATTCATGATTCACCTCCACATGTATTTCCTACATCTGGGGCCAGTGGAGAGAAAAACATGTGATAGGAAGGACCCTCCAACTGGGTCTTATAAATAGCCACAAACTCATATACATTAGGTATCACTCTTCTATGTTTTCTCTGTGCTCTAATAAAATGGAAACTGAGTCTTAAGGATGATTTAAAAATAAAACAGAAAAATAAGAGTCACTATCGACTGAGCACAACATTGTACACTTTGTTACACAGATAATTTAAATTAGCCGTAAACTCCCATCTATACCTATAACTCTCATCCTTGTTCAGAAATCAAGTTGAACATGGCTCAAAGCCTTTCTACTCCTAAAAATGTGTATACACTTCCAGCAATACTATTTATTCTACAATATTGGGTAGTTTTATTAATATAGATATGCAGAGCAACATTGATGAGACTTAGCATACTCATAGGCTATATCTGTGGTATTATTTGTATACTCTCCGTGTTCCTAGGTGGTCTTAATATGACATGGGCATAAGAGGCAAATATCCTGAAATTAAGATCAAAGTGGAGCACTGTGTTGATGTAGTTCTTTACTCCACTAACACATTCCTACTCAAACTTCACCCATTTCTTCCACCATGTCTGAAATCCATGAGACCGGTTAGGAAGCAGAGAATGCAAAAAGACCACACTTGCTAGGAATACTACCTCCTTTCTTAAAATCAGTGATGTTCCAGTGCTGGATCATAGAGCTCTTAAATTTCTATTTCCTATGATGCAGATTTGTCAGGTTAGAGCAAAGAAATTTAGAGAACACCAATAGACTCTGCGGGTGTGGGGGACTCACAGAAACAACTCTCTACCAGAATCAGTCCTTCTTCAAAGTTACTAAAAGCAACCGACCATCAAAAAAAGAATTTCTGAGCCTCCCATAGAGTCTTTCTTGTCTAACACCCATGGATTGAGTCTAGGAAAGCAGAGCCTTATAGACAGATTGACTATCACTTTTTCCTCCATTCCTGCATCCTTTAAAGGATCAGCTGTCTCATCCTCTCCCCCAAGAGAAAAAGATTTTCCTTCAAACCTGAAGGTCTCCTCCTGTCAAGAAAGCAAAAGAACAGGGGTGATGTAAGTATGCAGGAAGAGGAAAAATAGTATTTTTGCTCAGGAAGAAGTAATGAGACCCTACTCCCACTTCAACAAGCTGTCCTCTCACTCCATAGGGTTATATGAAGAGGACCCCATTCAGTGCTCATCACTTTCAGCCTCCATGACTGAACTCCTGATCCTGGCTATTATGGGAACTGCTGGTGAGTTCCATGCTATGCTAAGTCTGGTCCTGTTTTGCAATTATTTGGAATATATGGACTCTCTCTGCCATCACAGTAAGTTCACCTAAGCTTCACTCCAGAAGTCAGGTTTCCCTAAGGTACCCTAGTTCCAGCAGTTGTACTTGCCCAGTCTTCACATTTCTCACATTTCCATGAGTCCACAACCTGCAAAAATCATTGTCAGATGCATCACTGTGATCACTAAGGCTAGAAAGGGCTCAAGGGGAGGTTCAAGAAAATGACCTGGCAAACACATTCCTCCACTGAAATAGCTCTGGGAATCCCTCGTGATAGAGTCTGTTAAGGGAAATGTGCCTGAAGTTGTTTTAAAACTCATTTATCAAATTCTCAACCTTAATAATTTTGATGAAGGTGTCTGGTGTGCCTTGTACACAGGAGTTACTGTACCAGATGACTTTAATATTAACAGAATGTAGTCAAGGTTAATAACTACTTTTATGTTGTTCAGGTTTTAGGCCCTCATTTGTTTTGCCTGACTTTGATTGGAACACCTCTCCCTTCTGGTCTTACTGTACACATTTTAGTGATGTTAAGGAGATTGGAACACACAGTCTATGCAGCCAGAGAATTTTCCAAGATAGCTATATCTAAGTAATTAACCTGGAAAGTCATTTTTCTGGTAGCATAGATACTTGGTGAATTTCTGAGTGAAGCAAGCAGTGGTTTAGAAAACTGACATGGAATTGGATCCTAAAAGATTATCCTACAAATGGTGTTCTGAGATAATTTCTCCTGCATTTTCCTGGAACTAAGATGACATCAGAGCCCTCTAGAATTTAGTTACCTGTCCTATCATACCTTCCACTGTAGAAACTCAAATTCTGTGTTGTCTATGAGGGACAGTGTGTTCCCTAATTTCTCTTAGTCATTATTCTCAGAAAATATTACTTAAACATTAGGAGAGTGATGTAAATCTGAGGATCCATATTCCAAACATCTTACTAAATTTGCTTCTCCTTTTATCTCTACTCTAGGGACTTTTTGTCATAATGATGACAAGATCACAGGAGGATACACCTGTCAAAGGAATTCTGCCCCTACCAGGTATCGTTGACTGCAGGCCATCATTCCTGAGGAGGCTTCATCATCAATGACCAATGCTTTGTGTCTGCGGGTCACTACTACAGTCATAAGTGGTGGTTCCTCGACTACATTGCCAAAGTGTGGCATCTTTACACCAGCCATCAGTATGGGCAAGTGGGCATGTGATGAAGTTGTAGTGGAGAATGGAAAGACATATAAGAGAGAAGTTGCTGGCAGCAGCTGACATTCATGTATTTTGTGTGACCATAGACCGGTAGTAAGATCAGTATTTATAAAACCCAATAGAGGGTCCTTTCTTTTAGATGTTTTTCTCTCACTGACTCCAGATATAGAAAATATGTTGGAGGTGAGATCAGGTTTGAGATATCTGAAAACTAGTGATGTTTTTGGAGTCAACAGTAATGTAGGAGAAACTTAGCTTTAACTGTAATAATTGGGTTAGAGGGAGAAAACTGACTGGAGGTGGAGAATTGGAAATCAGAAGAAATTGGAGGAAATGCCAACATGGCCTTCATAGAATATGTTGTGGTCTTATCACTGGCAGGCCTGGATGAGATTCAGACCCCCAAACAACTACTCAGAGCTGTCATCTCTGCATCCTTTTTTCTCATTCATTTCTCCTGGGTCATTCCTAAGTGGAAGGACTTCATATTGCCATGTTTGTCAAGTGTTTCAAACTATTCACATACTTATTTTTCTCAATCAGTTAGTATGATGTATTCAGAAGGATTAATTTGGATGGATTCCTTTTCACATGAGAAATAATCTAAAACTGACATCTGCTCCAAGGCCATAGGAAGATCTGGAAATTGTGGAGTATGTGAGACCAGCTGCAGGTGGCAGTAAATAGTCTGCTGACAAGGAAATCGGGTTCCTAATGGAAACAAATTGCACACTCATTTATATTGTGCATTTCACTTCCTGCAAGAACACGAACTCAAAATTTTCAGTTTCCCTATTAGTACACTGTTTTTGCCACACTGTAAAGGGGATCATCTAAGGACAGGCTGTTTCTGTACTTGGAGTGAGAAGTACGGATTACCCATGACATATTCCTATGGAGTCGAGTTTCTGTGTGGTGTCTGTAGGTGAAAAGTTGGAAATTTCTAGATCTGACGTGATTGTTTTCATATTTAAACTATTCCGTAATTTTATCAGTACACTTTAGTCACACTTCCTTATTTCTTGTATGCTTTATACTCTATATCTCCCATTTTGTAATTCTTTATTCTCAACTATTTCCTCCATTACTTTTCTCTAGACTACTATTTCTTTCATTTACACTCTTATTTTAATGAATGAAATTTGCTCCTGAATATGACACCCAATATTCCTCTACTCTGTATAGTGAAGAAATCATTTGTGCCTTCCCCTCTGAAGATGAAATCTTAGTCCTTAACTATGATCTCAAGGCTGCTCACTGGTATTCACCAATGAGATATTTCAGGTATTTTTTTCTACCCCATTTTGGCTCCTCACTTGAATGCAGGCACAACATGCTATTTTCATGCCCTAGGTCATTCCGGATTTTTTCTTATTCAGACGTTTTATTCAATATTTAACTCTAAATGAGAACTCTCTAGGTTTAAAAGTATCAAGAACTGATTGTAATTTCTAAGGCAGATGGTGAAACTGGCAATTCTGCAATGGCACAAATAGAACACAGCCAGGTTAACAAATGGGTGTTCTGTATCCAAAGCTTGATGGAGAGCTGCGATGCACGAGTCCAGGGAACATTTGGCAGGACTACAAAAGAACGCAAAGACACAAATAGGTAACAGAGAGTAACAAAGTAGTCCACAAGTCTATCACTACTCCATGCAACAGACCCTTGTCTCATTTTGACTAATAAGCTAAACCTCAGAGGCTGGATCTCCAAGTACAGGTGGTACTGATGCCTAGTCATGGATGTCAACTTGACTTCAGAGTTGTACACCAAATCATACCCATGCAGCTCTCTATGCTGATGAGAAACGTTCTTTATTGTAGAGATGGGAAAGCCCACTTTAGGGCTGGGTCACACCTTGTCGTGGCATCCCACTTAAAAGGACAAGGAAGAAGGAAGATTTTGCTCTTTTCTTGATTGCTATCACTCATTGTCATGTTGCGTATCCTACAACATCCTAAAGCATTGCTTCACTGGTATTAAAACCTACTTCTTCAGAGTTTTGCTAGACAGTTTTATGTTTAACATGATACAAACTAAAGTCATCTGAGAGAGGGAACCTCAATTAAGAATGTGCCTTCATATGATTAGGGCATAGATAAGCCTGTAAGGCATTTTCTTAATTAGTGATTGATGGGGAGGATCTAGTCCATTGTGAATAATATCATCCCTGGGCTGGCAGTTCCAGGGTCTGTAGAAAAAGCAGGCCAAGCAAGCCAGGTAGAAACAAGCCAGTAAGCAGCATCTCTCCATGGCCTCTGCATCACCTCATGCTCCAAAGTTCCTTCAGTGCTTCATCTCCTGCTCTGACCTCTTTGAGAATAAACAGTAAAATAGAAGTATTAGCCAAGTGATTTCTTTCCTCTCCAAATTGCTTCTTGATCATGGTGCTTTATTGCAGCAATAGAAACTCTAAGTAAGCCGGTAGTCACAAACTCAAAACCAGTGACAATCTACGTACTCTCTTGGATCTTCTGTACATTGCAGGTGCTGAGATAGCAATTCTTACAAGGGAATCACCAGAGGATACTTGGCCTATCTGACTTGAGACAGGCATGAATGCACTACCTAGACCATAACTGTTTCCCATTCTAGTAAATCCCTGTTTTTAATATGTATATATTCACTGTATCAGGTCTGTTCCATTGAAGTACCTGACTAATATATGAGGACATCAATGATTATTAACGGGTAATCCTGGAGTAAACAGATTACCCTGGCAATAAAATACCAACAATTATAAACAGACACAAAAAAAACTGTGTAGTCTTTAATACTTAATTCCAGGGTGTGTGTCTGTAGTGGTATATGGTTCTCCCATGACCTTGGGCTATATGGCCAAAGGAGGCAGTGCTTCTTGCAAATACCACTACACCTGTGTGTGTGTGTGTGTGTGTGTGTGTGTGTGTGTGTGTGTGTGTGTATGTGTGTGTGTGTGTGTTTACTATGTCTTTGCTGGTATTGATTTTTGATACAACCATGACTTTTGTAATTAATTGTAATTCAGCAATTAATAAGATGATTTTAACCACTGCCATATCACAGAGGGCTATAGGCAGTACCATCTTGAGAAGGTGCCCAATTATTGATATTGAACCTTTTGAAGGATTTCAAAATAAGAATGACAATTTTTTTATTTCTAACTCAGGAACAATTTGGTACATAGTCAGTATAGAATATAACCACATTAGGTAGTCATATATGAGGATCTGAGGAAAATGGATAGATTGAACAGCGGAAAGTGAGGCTATGAAGATTATACAATTTCTGGTCTCATCCTCCAAGCAAGGGTTAAGTTCTTTCATATGTGGATAACTGGAGACAGTAACACCTACAAGATCCATTTTTTCTGTGTTCCCATAGATGCTTTCCAGGAAGCATTGAGAGTTTTGGGCTTCTGTCCTTACTCATTTCCATAGAGTCCTGCATCCACTTTATTACTTCTGAGTAGTATTTAATGCACTGAAACTGGGCAGTAGAATCTCTGTTCCCCCAGCTCTCCCCTTCCAGAGCTGACCTCAGTCTCCGTCATATTCCCTGCTCTCATGTACTCTCAGCACACGACTTGGCTTGAATTTTTACCATTTTATGTAAATAAGGATGCTTCTAATAAGAATAAGAAACCTCCCAGTTGATAAAGAGCACAAATAATATAGGTGCAACCAGGCACAGTTTGATTAGATTTAATGCTCATTCTATGATGTTTTAACTCATACCTGACACTGCCAAAATGAACTAGAAATTGAAACTAGATAATTCAATGGCCTGGTGGGGGGAAACCTACTAATATAATTCAGCTAAAGGAACATACAATAAAAAATGACTTCCTATGACATGTTTTCATACCATGGAGCAGAGTATCACTCATCAGAGAACTCTTCTTGCATTATTGACACAGGTACCCACAACGGAACGATGTGTAGAGAATGAGACTTTTTTTGGGAAGCCAGCCCTAAACAGGATATTCATCAACCTTCCTCTCAAGGCTCAAAGATCTACATGGAAGAGGAGCCAGAAGGATCTTAGGAGTCAGAGGTGGTGGATTTCGCCAAGGAAAGATCATCCTAGAGATGCACCAGCACTAATGCACATTTGAACTCACAGGAACTGTGACAGCACCCACCAGACCTGCAAAAGTCCAAAGCGGAACAGCATCTGACACGCACGCTGAACCCCTATGAAGAAACTGTTGCAAGTTATGCCAGCTGGGAAAGAAAAAATCAGTTTTTCCCAGTGAGTGGCACTGAGTATACCAACTACACAGACCACACAAAATGACACCATGTTTTTTTACACTTTTTATGTTTTGTTATTTTTTTTCCCTAGTGGATTTCTTTTAGTTGGTTGTTTTAACTTTCATCTTTTTGTTTATGTTTTTTGAGAAGAGAATGATTATAGTTTAGTGAGAAAGGTGGAAATGATAATGTATGTTTAGAAAGTAAAAATGTGATCAAAATAAATAATGAATGAAAAATTTTTCATATAAAAATTATTAGTGATCTGATTGATGAGATGACTCAGAGATTAAGAGCACTGGATGCCCTACAGGTTCTGAGTTCAAATCCAGCAGCTACAGGGTGGATCACAACATCAACCCCTTCTCTCTGGCAGGTAGGCAAACATGCAGGCGGAACCACTATATCCATAAATAAATAAATAAATAAATAAATAATAAATAAATTATTCTTTAAAGATTTACTACATTGACCATAAGTGGATTAAATTAACTGAATGAAAAAGACAATCAGATCGAGAATTTCAAAAAGGGTTAGAAATTATGAAAGAAAATCAACCTGGACTATGAAACTGACTGAACACATGAACAGTAACAGAGTAGAGTAGCAGTGTAGAGCAGGAGGAAGCCAATGCCGTATGTGGAAAGCAGTGTTGAGAAATCACTAAATTGGATGATTATGGAGACAAAAATCATGCATGACCCTAATGTCCAGGACATCTGGATAGGAGGTCAAACAAACGTGGTGTCTTTGTGGTGCCTCCCTGCCATGCATCACGGAGGGGGTTAACTACTCTGGTGCTACTTTGATTTAGCTGGCATAGGAGCCTGGCTAATTCTACGGAACCCTGGTTTCCATCACCTTAGCACATTCCTTCCTTTTCCCCACTAAAACTTTACAATTAGTGTGCCATATTGTGGGTTTACTGTGACATTTTTCAAGCGTGTATGTCATTGTCCACTCCTCATGTGGATCCTCCCCGTTACAGTCATTGACATTCTCTCACAAAATCCCTTGAACCATTGGTCTTCCCAATCATCTCCATTCTACTTTCATGTATATGTTCATCTTCTGAGTGAGCAATGTAATATTTGAGGGTTTGAGACTTACTTCTTTTACTCACATGAAAATTTCAAGTTCCATCATTTTTCCTGTGAATAATATATTATTATTCTCTAACACTGAATTAAACTTCATGATATTTATTCAATTTTTTTAGTTTATGGTTTGTAATCATTTGATAAATTTGTTTATTTTTGTTATATTTGTACTATTTAAAACAGTGTATAAATTTAAATTATGCTATCACTCCCCAAGTCCGTTCAAATCCCCCCCTGTCTCCCCACACTAAGATTATTGACATTTCTTTTTTTAATATATATATATTTTTATTTTACAATACCATTCAGTTCTACAAATCAGCCATGGGTTCCCCTATTCTCCCCCCTCCCACCTCCCCCTTACCCCCAGCCTACCCTCCATTCCCACCTCCTCCAGGACAAGTCTCCCTCGAGGACTGCGATCAACCTGGTAGACTCAGTCCAGGGAGGTCCAGTCCCTTCCTACCAGACTGAGCCAAGTGTCCCTGCATAAGCTCCAGGTTTCAAACAGCCAACTCATGCAATGAGCACAGGACTTGGTCCCACTGCCTAGTTGCCTCCCAAACTGATCAAGCCAATCAACTGTCTCACCTATTCAGAGGCTGATCCAGCTGGGGGGCCCCTTAGCCTTTGGTTCATAGTTTCATGTGTTTTCCATTCATTTGGCTATTTTTTTTCAATAATTGAGTAAAACTGAAATTTATTATAAGCCACAGTCATCCTAGGGACCTCCATGCTATATATATAGCCTCTATGGTTCTATGGGTTGTTGGTCTGATTGTTCTTTATTTTATATCTAGAATCCACCTATGAGTGAGTACATACCATAACTGTCTTTCTGGTTTTGGGTTACCACACTCAGGATGATTTTTTCTAGTTCCATCCATTTGCCTGTAAATTTCATGCTTTCATTGTTTTTCTCTGCTGAGTAGTACTCCATTGTGTATATGTACCACATTTTTTTCATCCATTCTTCCGCTGATGGGCATCTAGTTTGTTTCCAGGTTCTGGCTATTACAATAGTGCTGCTATGAACATAGCTGAGCATGTATTTTATGGTATTAATCAGCATTCCTTGGGTATATGCCCAAGAGTGGGATGGCTGGGTCTTGAGGTAGTTTCGATTCCTAATTTTTCTGAGAAACTGCCATACTGATTTCCACAGTGGTTGTACAAGTTTACATTCCCACCAACAGTGGAGGAGTGTTCCCTTTGCTCCACATCCTCTCCAACATTGGTTGTCATTGGTGTTTTTGATCTTAGCCATTTCTAACAGGTTGTAAGGTGAATCTCAGAGTCATTTTGATTTGCATTTCTCTGATGATTAAGGATGTTGAGCATTTCTTTAAATGTCTTTCAGCCATTTGTAGTTCTTGTTTTTGTGAATTCTCTGTTTAGGCTCTTTAGCCCATTTTTTAATTGGACTGTTTCAGTGCTTTTGATG